>NC_048582.1:54126978-54129478 GCF_013265735.2 Oncorhynchus mykiss | reverse complement strand
CTGGCTCTCTGGCTGGCTGGTTAGCTGGCTGGCTGGGTCTCTGACTGGCTGGATGGCTGACTGACTAAACGGCTGGCTCGGTGAAGAAACGCTCAATGCTTGCCTAACACTGCCTGACCCTTTCAGAACAATGCCTTGTCTTGTCTTGCACAAGCCCTGGCTGGCACTGGTGTTGTCTTTTACTCCTCTTTGTCCCATATAAGTGCCTCGAACGTTAGGCAGAGAGGAAATGTGTGTGTGTGTGTGTGTGTGTGTGTGTGTGTGTGTGTGTGTGTGTGTGTGTGTGTGTGTGTGTGTGTGTGTGTGTGTGTGTGTGTGTGTGTGTGTGTACACATTATGCAGACAGAGGAAGGGTTGTATAAGGCTGCTGTGCTGGCATAGAGGACAGGACGGAATACACTGTGTTCAGGGACTATACTGCCAGTCTGTGTGGAGACAACTGGGTTAGAGGACAGGTAGATATGAATCAGACAGGTAGATATGAATCAGACAGGTAGATATGAATCAGACAGGTAGATATGAATCAGACAGGTAGATATGAATCAGACAGGTAGATATGAATCAGACAGGTAGATATGAATCAGACAGGTCGATATGAATCAGACAGGTAGATATGAATCAGACAGGTAGATATGAATCAGACAGGTAGATATGAATCAGACAGGTCGATATGAATCAGACAGGTAGATATGAATCAGACAGGTAGATATGAATCAGACAGGTAGATATGAATCAGACAGGTCGATATGAATCAGACAGGTCGATATGAATCAGACAGGTAGATATGAATCAGACAGTGCTGTGGTAGCAGTCAAAGATGGGAGCTGGGGAGAGGATTCTATCTAGGATTCCATTTTGGCTTTTTTTTGTTCATTCTTTTCGGCTTGTTTTTGTTCACTTTAGTTTGTTTCAGTCATTCAATGAGAGTAGAAAGGATGTTGAAAATAACACTGTTCCCATTCAAACAATAGTGGGAAATAACTGTATGTCAAATACTTTACATCAAGGGCAGCAAAGTATGCTTTCATCTCCTACTGAACAAAAATATAAACGCAACATTCAACAATTTTACGATTTTACTGAGTTACAGTTCACATCAGGAAATCAGTCAATTGAAATAAATGAATTAGGCTCTAATCTATGAATAATAGTCACCCACATGACGCCATACATGTGGAATGGGGCAGTGAGGCCGGTTTTGAGGCACTGCCAAATTCTCTAAAACAACGTTGGAGGACGCTTATGGTAGAGAAATTAACATAAAATTATCTGGCAACAGCTCTGGTGGACATTCCTGCAGTCAGCATGCCAATTGCACGCTCCTTCAAAACTACAGACATCTGTAGCATTGTGTTGTTTGACAAAACTGTACATTTTATAGAGGACTTTTATTGTCCCCAACACAAGGTGCACCTGTATAATGGTCATGCTGTTTAATCAGCTTCTTTATATGCCACACCTGTCAGGTGGATGGATTATCTTGGCAAAGGAGAAATGCTCACTAACAAGGATTTGAGAGAAATAAGGTTTTTCTGCATATGGAAAATGTCTGGGATCTTTTATTTCAGCTCATGAAACATGGGAGCAACACTTTACATGCTGCTTTATATTTTTGTTCAGATGTAGTAGAGCTGCGATGAAAGATTCCTCTTCTCCATTAATGCGTGGTACAATATGTGCTACAATATGTGCTTGTCTGTGAGAGAACGGACAGGAATGAGAACTCAGCTAGGGAATCGGGACTCCACTCATGCACATTATAGATACAATTCCACCTGAAAGGAATGAGAGTCAGTTACAGTTGGCTCCTGAGATTGAGGTTGAGGGAGGATGTTAGACTTTCTGGAGGTATTCAGAAACCCCCACAACCCACATCCAGCCGTTCCTCCCTCTCTCCCTGTTGGTCTGAAGTGGTGGAGAGCTCTGCATTTTTCTGATCGAACCAGCTGTCAGACATTATGTCAGCCCCAAAGAATTCTGGGACAAATATGTGGTACTTTCAGAGATGAAGTGAGGACATGGTTCAGACTGTGTAATGGAACCCCAAGTGATTTCCCTCTTATTTTAACCCTTGCTGGGTCTTAGGAAATCCTAATCAAGGTGGATGTGAGCCATGTACCTCCGGTCCCTGACGACAGAGAAATGTTGTTTACCACGATACCATCCCGTTAAAACACACTCTCTCTCTCTCTCTCTCTCTCTCTTTCTCTCCCTCTCTCTCTCTTACTCACTCTCTCTTTCTCTCTCTCTCTCTCTCTCTCTCTCTCTCTCTCTCTCTCTCTCTCTCTTACTCTCTCTCACTCTCTTTCTCTCTCTCTCGCTCTTACTCTCTCTCTCTTACTCTCTCTCTCTCTCTCTTACTCTCTCTCTCTCTCTTTCTCTCTCTCTCTCTCTTACTCTCTCTCTCTCTCTCTTACTCTCTCTCTCTTACTCTCTCTCTCTCTCTTACTCTCTCTCTCTCTCTCTCTTTCTCTCTCTCTCTCTCTTACTCTCTCTCTCT
>NC_048582.1:54094478-54124478 GCF_013265735.2 Oncorhynchus mykiss | reverse complement strand
GAGAAAGAATCAATATGTTTCTATGAGAGTGTAAAGCACTGGGCTTATGTTACACCAGGGACAGAGTCCAGGACACACACTGTGCTTCTCCTCCACACTGCCCACAGAAATTGATGGCGAGAGAGAGGACGTGGGCTTGAGGGATTTGTGGGGAGAGAGAGAGAGAGAGAGAGAGAAAGAGAGAGAGAGAGAGAGAGAGAGAGAGAGAGAGATCTCACACAGTGGCCGAGGATTACCAGACACCAACTGGCAAAGGAATCATTCACGGGTATTAAAAGAGTGTGTGAGAGAGGATAGAGGGGGGCGAGAGAGAGAGAGACAGAGGGAGGGAGACAGAGAGAGTGAGAGGAGGCGAGAGAAAATGAGAGACAGATGGGCACAGGAGGCAGCACACCAAGCTCGCTGTGAAGACAACTTTGTGGTTTGTTCATGCCAGAAACAGAAGGGGGATCTGGGATCTGTAAATGTCAGCAGAAAGGGACAGAGTTAAGGGAGAGTAGTGACAAGTGGTGCTGAGTAGAGCTGGCGAGACATCAGTCAACAAGACACTCAATTTGGCCCCAAATCTGGACTTCATTCAATCACTCAGTCAGCGTAATCATTCAAAACATGATTACTATTCAGCCCAAGGTCTGGTTTATTCACAGTGCAGATGCTGAGGCTTCATTCACACATAGACATCTTCAGAAACAATCTCTGCTCTCAAGTTCCTGCAGCTAAATTATCTGAGATATTGTGAATTCATCATTTACAAACATTATTGTTGTGGGTATTATTGATCTACCTGCCTTTCAGGGTACCATAACACTGACTGACTGGCTAACTGACAGACTAGCTAACTGACTGACTGGCTAATTTACTGGCTAACTGACTGGCTAACTGACTGCCTGGCTGACTGATTGTCTGACCGACTGACTGGCTAACTGACTGACTGGCTGGCTAACAGACTGACTAACTAACTGACTGGCTAACTGACTAACTGATTGGCTAAATGACTGTATGATTGGCTGACTGACTAACTGGTTAATTGACTGACTGGCTAACTGACTGACTAATAGACTGACTGACTGTTTGGCTAACTGACTGACTGACTGACTGGTTAACTGACTGAGTGACTGACTGGCTGGCTAACTGACTGACTGACTGAGTGACTGGACTGTCTGGCTAACTGACTGTCTGACTAATTGGCTGACTGGATAATTGACTGGCTTGCTAACTTACTGACTGGCTAACTGATTGGTTAACTGATTGTATGATTGGCTGACTGACCAACTGGCTAACTGACTGACTGACTGACTGACTGACTAACTAACTGACTGACTGACTGACTGGCTAACTGACTGACTGTCTGGCTAACTGTCTGAGTGAGTGACTGAATAACTGACTGATTGACTGACTGGCTAGCTAACTGACTGACTGGCTAATTTACTGGCTAACTGACTGGCTAACTGGCTGCCTGGCTGACTGATTGTCTGACCGACTGACTGGCTAACTGACTGACTGGCTGGCTAACTGACTGACTAACTAACTGACTGGCTAACTGACTGACTGATTGGCTAAATGACTGTATGATTGGCTGACTGACTAACTGGCTAATTGACTGACTGACTAACTGACTGACTAATAGACTGACTGACTGTTTGGCTAACTGACTGAGTGACTGACTGGCTGGCTAACTGACTGACTGACTGAGTGACTGGACTGACTGGCTAACTGACTGACTGACTAATTGGCTGACTGGATAATTGACTGACTGGCTAACTGATTGGTTAACTGATTGTATGATTGGCTGACTGACCGACTGGCTAACTGACTGACTGACTGACTGACTGACTAACTAACTGACTGACTGACTGGCTAACTGACTGACTGTCTGGCTAACTGTCTGAGTGAGTGACTGAATAACTGATTGACTGGCTAGCTAACTGACTGACTGGCTAATTTACTGGCTAACTGAACGGCTAACTGGCTGCCTGGCTGACTGACTGACTGACTGATTGTCTGACTGACTGACTGGCTATATGACTGACTCACTAATTGACTGACTGGCTAACTGATTGACTGGACTGACTGGCTAACTGGACTGACTGACTGGCTAACTGACTGACTGGCTAACTAACTGACTGGCTAACTGACTGCCTGTCTGTAGTTCTATCCGTCTGTCAGTTGGTCTGTCTGTCAGTTAGTCTGTCTGCCTGCCTGTCTGTCTGTCAGTTAGTTAGCCTGTCTGTCAGTTGGTCTGTCTGTCTGTCTGTCTGTCAGTTAGTT
Organism: Oncorhynchus mykiss; assembly: GCF_013265735.2. Lineage (NCBI taxonomy): Eukaryota > Metazoa > Chordata > Actinopteri > Salmoniformes > Salmonidae > Oncorhynchus > Oncorhynchus mykiss. The sequence goes on along the minus strand of NC_048582.1, from coordinate 54,122,210 downwards.
AACCTGTCTGTCAGTTAGTCTGTATTTCTGTCTGTCTGCCTGTCTGTCAGTTAGTCTGCCTGTCTGTATATCAGTTCGTCTGTATTTCTATCCGCCTGTCAGTTGGTCTGTCTGTCTGTCTGTCTGTCTGTCTGTCTGTCTGTCTGTCTGTATTTCTATCCGCCTGTCAGTTGGTCTGTCTGTCTGTCTGTCTGTCTGTCTGTCAGTTAGCCTGCCTGCCTGCCTGCCTGCCTGCCTGCTTGCCTGCCTGTCTGTCTGTCTGTCTGTCTGTCTGTCTTTCTGTCTGTCAGTTAGTCTGTATTTCTATCCGTGTGTCAGTTAGTCTGCCTGCCTGCCTGTCTGTCTGCCTGTCTGTCTGTCTGTCTGTCTGTCTGTCTGTCTGTCTGTCAGTTAGTCTGTATTTCTATCCGTGTGTCAGTTAGTCTGCCTGCCTGCCTGTCTGTCTGTCTGCCTGCCTGCCTGTCTGTCTGCCTGTCTGTCTGTCTGTCTGTCTGTCTGTCTGTCTGTCTGTCTGTCTGTCAGTTAGTCTGTATTTCTATCCGTGTGTCAGTTAGTCTGCCTGCCTGCCTGTCTGTCTGTCTGCCTGCCTGCCTGTCTGTCTGTCTGTCTGTCTGTCTGTCTGTCTGTCTGTCTGTCTGTCTGTCTGTCTGTCTGCCTGCCTGCCTGCCTGCCTGCCTGTCTGTCTGTCTGTCTGTCAGTTAGTCTGTATTTCTATCCGCCTGTCAGTTGGTCTGTCTGTCTGTCTGTCTGTCTGTCTGTCTGTCAGTTAGCCTGCCTGCCTGCCTGCCTGCCTGCCTGCCTGCCTGCCTGCCTGCCTGCCTGCCTGCCTGCCTGCCTGTCTGTCTGTCTGTCTGTCTGTCTTTCTGTCTGTCAGTTAGTCTGTATTTCTATCCGTGTGTCAGTTAGTCTGCCTGCCTGCCTGTCTGTCTGTCTGTCTGTCTGTCTGTCTGTCTGTCTGTCTGTCTGTCTGTCTGTCTGTCTGTCTGCCTGCCTGCCTGCCTGTCTGTCTGTCTGTCTGTCTGTCTGTCTGTCAGTTAGTCTGTATTTCTATCCGTGTGTCAGTTAGTCTGTCTGTGTGTTCTGTACTCTACATCACAGCTCTGAGTCTCTAAATTGAATCTGATGTGTGTGTTGGAGGGGGGATGTTTGTGGGTATGTGCACATTTTGTAGTACTTCTGCGTTTCTGTTCATGGAAATACAGTGAGATTATCATGTGAAATTGTACAGTTTTCATTTGCACTGAACTTGAGGAAACCATGTCGATGTCTGTCTCTTTTCACAGCTTCTGACCTGTGACTACCTGTCTCTCTCTCCTCAGCTAGTGTCTACCTGTCTCTCTCTCCTCAGGTGGTGTATATACCTGTCTCTCTCTCCTCAGCTAGTGTCTACCTGTCTCTCTCTCCTCAGGTGGTGTCTATACCTGTCTCTCTCTCCTCAGCTAGTGTCTACCTGTCTCTCTCCTCAGCTAGTGTCTACCTGTCTCTCTCCTCAACTAGTGTCTACCTGTCTCTCTCTCCTCAACTAGTGTCTACCTGTCTCTCTCTCCTCAACTATTGTCTACATGTCTCTCTCTCCTCAGCTAGTGTCTACCTGTCTCTCTGTCCTCAACTATTGTCTACATGTCTCTCTCTCCTCAGCTAGTGTCTACCTGTCTCTCTCTCCTCAGGTGGTGTCTATACCTGTCTCTCTCTCCTCAGCTAGTGTCTACCTGTCTCTCTCTCGTCAGGTGGTGTCTATACCTGTCTCTCTCTCCTCAGCTAGTGTCTACCTGTCTCTCTCTCGTCAGGTGGTGTCTATACCTGTCTCTCTCTCCTCAGCTAGTGTCTACCTGTCTCTCTCCTCAGCTAGTGTCTACCTGTCTCTCTTCTCAACTAGTGTTTACCTGTCTCTCTCTCCTCAGCTAGTGTCTACCTGTCTCTCTCCTCAACTAGTGTCTACCTGTCTCTCTCTCCTCAGCTAGTGTCTACCTGTCTCTCTCCTCAACTAGTGTCTACCTGTCTCTCTCTCCTCAGCTAGTGTCTACCTGTCTCTCTCTCCTCAGCTAGTGTCTACCTGTCTCTCTCTCCTCAGCTAGTGTCTACATGTCTCTCTCTCCTCAACTATTGTCTACCTGTCTCTCTCTCCTCAGCTAGTGTCTACCTGTCTCTCTCTCCTCAGCTAGTGTCTACATGTCTCTCTCTCCTCAACTATTGTCTACCTGTCTCTCCTCAGCTAGTGTCTACCTGTCTCTCTCTCCTCAGCTAGTGCCTACCTGTCTCTCTCTCCTCAGCTAGTGTCTGCCTCTCTCTCTCTCCTCAGCTAGTGTCTACCTGTCTCTCTGTCCTCAGCTAATGTCTACCTGTCTCTCTCTCCTCAGCTAGTGTCTACCTGTCTCTCTCTCCTCAGCTAGTGCCTACCTGTCTCTCTCTCCTCAGCTAGTGTCTGCCTCTCTCTCTCTCCTCAGCTAGTGTCTACCTGTCTCTCTGTCCTCAGCTAATGTCTACCTGTCTCTCTCTCCTCAGCTTGTGTCTACCTGTCTCTCTCTCCTCAGCTAGTGCCTACCTGTCTCTCTCTCCTCAGCTAGTGTCTGCCTCTCTCTCTCTCCTCAGCTAGTGTCTACCTGTCTCTCTGTCCTCAGCTAATGTCTAGCTGTCTCTCTCTCCTCAGATTATATCTATACCTATCTCTCTCTCCTCAGCTAGTGTCTTTACCTGTCTCTCTCTCCTCAGAGGTGGTGCTGGGGCCCTGAGAGGAAGTAGTGCTTCGTTCTGACTGGAGGATCCCTCCATGGGCTGTACCACCCGTTGACACACAGGAGAGATCAGAGGAGCTCCACTGAATGAGGTAGAAGCACCCTAAAACCCTCCTCACCCCCTCCCCTATCATTGAATGAACACATCCGTTTCTGCCTGCATATGTGTCGTGAAAGTGGCATCTGAGTCGTGGGACCGTTGTTGCTATGTGTCTTTAATATACCTCCATCAATGCTGTGATATCCACAGTCAAGAGACGAAATCAGTTTGGGGACTGGGCTGGTTACGTCATGTTTTGGGTCAGAGTGAATGTAGGCAAACTTTGTTTCTATTCTAGCAGTTCTTTTTGTCACTCAAGCGGAGAGAGATGTAGCATCCTCTGTAGTAGACAACAAGCATCAGGATGGGGTCTCAAGGGGAGGCTTTTTCCTCTTCTCTACTTCCTGTTTACTGTTTCATTTGACACAGTGCGCTTTTACTGTGTGTTTGTGTGAGTGTGTATGTATGTGTGTGTGTGTAGTGTGTGCGTGCATGCATGTGTGTGTGTGTGCATGTGTGCATGTGTGTGCATGTGTGTGTGTGTGCATGTGTGTTTGTGTGTGCGTGTGTGTGTGTGTTTTATTTTGACACAGTCAGGTTGTCATACAGTTTTTTTTTTTTATTTTACCTTTATTTAACCAGGCAAGTCAGTTAAGAACAAATTCTTATTTTCAATGACGGCCTGGGAACAGTGGGTTAACTGCCTGTTCAGGGGCAGAACGACAGATTTGTACCTTGTCAGCTCGGGGGTTTGAACTCGCAACCTTCCGGTTACTAGTCCAACGCTCTAACCACTAGGCTACCCTGCCGACAGTCAATGTGTCTGTTGATTCATTTAACCTGGAGTAGCTTTATTAACAGTTCAAATAAACCTGTCTCACCGCAGACCAGACCAGACCAGACCAGACTAGACCAGACCAGACCAGACCAGACCAGACCAGACCAGACCAGACCAGACCAGACCAGACTAGACCAGACCAGACCAGACCAGACCAGACTAGACCAGACCAGACCAGACCAGACCAGACCAGACCAGACCAGACCAGACTAGACTAGACTAGACCAGACCAGACCAGACTAGACTAGACTAGACTAGACCAGACCAGACCAGACCACATTAGACCAGACCAGACCACTCTAGACCAGACCAGACCACACTAGACCAGACCAGACCAGACTAGACCAGACCAGACCAGACCAGACTAGACCAGACCAGACCAGACCAGACCAGACTAGACCAGACCAGACCACACTAGACCACACTAGACCAGACCAGACTAGACCACACTAGACCAGACCAGACCAGACCAGACCACACTAGACCACACTAGAGCAGACCAGACCAGACCAGACCAGACTAGACCAGACTAGACCACACTAGACCAGACCAGACCAGACTAGACCAGACTAGACCACACTAGACCAGACCAGACCAGACCAGACCACACTAGACCAGACCAGACCACACTAGACCAGACCAGACCACACTAGACCAGACCAGACTAGACCAGACCAGACTAGACCAGACTATACCACACTAGACCAGACCAGACCAGACTAGACCAGACCAGACCACACTAGACCACACTAGACCAGACCAGACCAGACCAGACTAGACCAGACCACACTAGACCAGACCAGACCACACTAGACCAGACCAGACCAGACTATACCAGACCAGACCAGACCAGACCCGACTAGACCAGACCAGACCACACTAGACCAGACCAGACCACACTAGACCAGACCAGAATAGACCAGAGCAGACTAGACCACACTAGACCAGACCAGACCACACTAGACCAGACCAGACCACACTAGACCAGACCAGACCAGACCACACTAGACCAGACCAGACCAGACCAGACTAGACCTGACTAGACCAGACCAGGCAGCTTCACTCTGCTAGCATCTCCTTGTAAATTGATGTGTATTTGATTTTAATATGAGTGAAGTGGGAGAGGAGTCAGTCAGTGGACATCCTGTACTGTGGGCTGATTTCGTACAGTGTGTTTGTTTCTGTGTGTGTGAGTGTATGCGTGTGTGTGCATGTGTGTGAGTGTATTGTGTGTGTGTCTGTCTGCTAGCTACAGCTACTGTATGCTCGGCTCACTGGAGTGGCTCCCTCTCTTTCCCCTGTGTTTCCTAGTCTCTGATTGGAGGAAAGGGAATAGGGAATCTGCCTAACAACAGAGCTGTTGTATATTGTTTAGTAAACAACACGGGGGCTCTCCCTAGTGAAGCAGCACAACTCCAGACACACACACACACATACAAACACACACAGACAGACACACACACACACACACACACACACACACACACACACACACACACATACAAACACACACAGACACACACACCTCCAGGGAAAATAGATTTGCCTGAGTTGTTCCTGTGAGAAAAGTTCTCTCCTGGGAGAGCTATGAAAGAAAAACAGCTCATAAAACAGTGCTTGGAGAAAAAGACATGCATCCTTCTGAAAGTCACATAATCTATTAACATGGTTACGTAAGCTTCAGACTATGCATGTTCAGCTCGGTCATACCCTACAGATCAAACAAGAAATTGTTAACCCCTTCACCACATTGACCTATAAACAGCATATAGATGTTATACAGATATGCTGTACAGTAAATCCAAATGTACAACAGTAGCAAAGATGAACATGACCATGGACAGGAGAGAGGACATCCTCACGAGGTGATATAGGACAGTACTTAGCAGCAATGTGATTACTTCATAGTTAATGTATGGTAATGGTTATGTCCCATGTATGATAAATGTGGAGCTAATGTGTTTCAGACAGTGTCGGTGAGACCCCAATGGTTCCTGAGTGTCTTTTAATGGGTAGAGGTTCTCTATATTATTGGTTAAATCAGGCTGAATGAATGGGCGCAGGGGGCGCAGGGGGCGCAGGGGGCGCAAGGGGCGCAGGGGGAGTTGGGATATGCAAGAGACACTTTACCATTACACACTATTATGAAACACCCCCAGGTGTGTAACAGGACAAAAACAAGCACCCCACAAACGATGAATTAAAACTCCAGCAGGGCTTGATTCACAGGGTTAGTGATTCATCTCAGTCATTCTACCTTCACAGAAGGTGAAAGCACTATGATGAAAGAGTCATCCTGAAATACACAGTACCAGTCAAAAGTTAGGACACGCCTACTCATTCAAGGGTTTTTCTTCATTTTTACTATTTCCTACATTGTAGAATAATAGTGAAGACATCACAACTATGAAATAACACATATAGAATCATGTAGTAACTAAAAAAGTGTTTTAGAAATATTTTATGTTTAAGATTCTGTGTGTGTGGGTGTGTGTGTGTGTGTGTGTGTGTGTGTGTAGGTGAGTAGGTGTGTCTAAACCTTTGACTGGTACTGTAAATATATTTTTGTATCTATTAGTTCATTCACCATTATATGGTCCTCTATGTTTCACTGTTTCTGTACATTCTTTGTGGTGCTTTCATGTGTGTGTGCATACTCTGCTCTCTGACACTGTGTTTTTGTTGACAAGATTTAGGAACATTGTCGCTCCCTTCTGTTTATACCTGGTACTCCAGCCTGTACTACCAGCAGGGAAGGTAGATCCCTCCACCCCCCAGCAGACACGTCACTCTTATCCCCCCTGGGGTGACTGGAATTGGGGAGAGTTTTACTGCAGACCCCCTGCTAGCTCCACAGGGAATCAAATTAAGGATGTCTGTAATTCTATTTATATGGTCCTCCCTCTCTCTATCCCTCCCTCTCTCTGTGTCCTATAAGGCTGTCTGTTCCTGTCCTGCTGGGCTTTTACACTACACTGACCACCCCCCTCCTTCCCTTCTCTCCTTCCCCCTTCCCCCACTTCCTCTATCCCTTCCCTCCTTCCCTCTTCCCTCTCTTCCTCCTTCCCTTCCCTCTCTTCCTTCTTCCCTTCCCTCATTCCCCCTTCCCTCTCTTCCTCCTTCCCTCCCTCCCCCTTCCCTCTCTTCCTCCTTCCCTCATTCCCCCTTCCCTCTCTTCCTCCTTCCCTCCCTCCCCCTTCCCTCTCTTCTGCCTTCCCTCTCTTCCTTCTTACCCCTCCCCCTTCCTTCCCCTTCCCTCTCTTCCTTCTTCCCTTCCCTCATTCCCCCTCCCTCTCTTCTGCCTTCCCTCTCTTCCTTCCCCCTTCCCTCTTTCCCTCCTCCCCTTTCCTCTATCCCCTTCCCTCTCTTCCTCGTCCCCTTCCCTCTTTCCTCCCTTCCCTCTTTCCCTCTTCCCCTTCCCTCTATCCCCTTCCCTCTCTTCCTTCTTACCCCCTCCCTTCCTTCCCCTTCCCTCTCTTCCTCCTCCCCTTCCCTCTTTCCTCCCTTCCCTCTCTTCTGCCTTCCCTCTCTTCCTTCCCCCTTCCCTCTTTCCCTCCTCCCCTTCCCTCTTTCCTCCCTTCCCTCTCTTCCTCCTTCCCTTCCCTCCTTCCCCCTTCCCCCTCTTCCTCCCCCTCTTCCTCCTTCCCTCTGTCTCCCCTGGATTCTGATAACTGACACACTATAACCCATCTCTTGTTTTAGCTCAGGTAAAACCTGAAAGATAGGGACTTAGTCCCTATGACTGCTGATAGGAATTGGAGTTTTCAAGTTCTTGAGGGGGACATGGTGTGCTGTACCATAGTCTGTGGCCTGTTCAGGCCAGACAGAGCTCTGACTAAAGTGTTTTCCCCCAGCTTGGTGCTAAGCTCAGTCTGTCAGCACAGGATCCTGATGAAAGACGTGCGGCCCTACTCCCCGCTTGCCGGTCGTTAGTGCTTTCATCCTCCTCTGTACTTCACACAGAGACACTTTTATCACAATAAGTGCATTCATCATCTAGACTGGAGAAAAAAACACAAATGACACTCAAATGTTCCATTGAGCTATGACAATGCAGTCATGGCAGTAACAGTAAACGGCCAACTGATGTTCAGCCCTATGGCCCTGTTATGTGTGAACAGGGACTAGTTATCTAGTGCTACAACAGGCCCCTGGTGTCCCCTTTTAAAGGCTCTATGATGTTGTCTCTCTCTGCAGAGTCTGTCCCTCATTCAGCGACTCTGCAACTCAGTGCTAAGCTTGCAGGATAAAGTGTGTGTGTGTGTGTGTGTGTGATGGTGGTGTGTGTGTGATGGTGGTGGTGGTGTGTGTGTGTGATGGTGGTGGTGGTGTGTGTGTGTGTGTGATGGTGGTGTGTGTGTGATGGTGGTGGTGGTGTGTGTGTGTGATGGTGGTGGTGGTGTGTGTGTGATGGTGGTGTGTGTGTGTGTGTGTGTGCTTTCAGAGGACGGCATAATGGAATGCCTCGGCTCCGTCTGCCAAGAGCACTTTTCCCATGCGCCCATGAGCCAAGACTTCCCCCGTCCAGCCAAGAATAGCGCTGGTGTCCTTACACACACATACACATACACATACACAGACACACACACACAAACACAAACACACACACACACACACACACACACACAGCGCCAGATAAAGTGCTGTAGTGGCTGCCTAGTACGTAGAGGCTTCTCGTACAACACTGCGCCCTGGGGTCCTTAGCAACAGTGTGTTTCTCTGTGTCGTACACACACACACACACACACACACACTTACACTCCCATCCGATCTCTCTCCACCTACACACTCCCCCCAGTACACACACAGAGGCACTGAATCAAAGCCTTTATCAATTGCCAGAGGAGGTTGTCTGCTTAGCTTTTATCAGGTAATATATCTCTCTGTAGTTGTACCTGATGTGGGCCAAAGAGCCAGCCAACCAGTATCCTCCTCCTCCTCCTTCCGCAGTGCCTTTGTGAATGCCAGCACAAGGTGAGCACACTGCATGCCTGCATTATTGCTACCAGACTTTTCAAATTGTATTTACTGCACTTGATTGAGCTTGCCTGGTGCAAAGGAACCAATGGAATTGTCCCAAAAGTGCAAACCCTGTCTTTATGTCACTCCAGTCTGTTCAACGGAACACTCTAAGTATTTGAAAGTAAACAAACGCTACTTCAACCCTGGTCTGAATACTGCTGCTCTACAATACATTCAAATGCAAATCAATTTATAACATTTTTGACATGCGTTTTTCTGGATTTTGTTGTTGTTATTCTGTCTCTCACTGTTCAAATAAACCTACCATTAAAATTATAGACTGATCATTTCTTAGTCAGTGGACAAACGTTCAAAATCAGCAGGGGACCAAATACTTTTTTCCCTCACTATATACAGTGGGGCAAAAAAGTATTTAGTCAGCCACCAATTGTTCAAATTCTCCCACTTAAAAAGATAAGAGAGGCCTGTAATTTTCATCATAGGTACACTTAAACTATGACAGACAAAATGAGGAGAAAAAATCCAGAAAATCACATTGTAGGATTTTTTATGAATTTATTTGCAAATTATGGTGGAAAATAAGTATTTGGTCAATAACAAAAGTTTATCTCAATACTTTGTTATATACCCTTTGTTGGCAATGACAGAGGTCAAACATTTTCTGTAAATCATCACAAGGTTTTCACATACTGTTGCTGGTATTTTGGCCCATTCCTCCATGCAGATCTCCTCTAGAGCAGTGATGTTTTGGGGCTGTTGCTGGGCAACACAGACTTTCAACTCCCTCCAAAGATTTTCTATGGGGTTGAGATCTGGAGACTGGCTAGGCCACTCCATGACCTTGAAATGCTTCTTACGAAGCCACTCCTTCGTTGCCCGGGCGGTGTGTTTGGGATCATTGTCATGCTGAAAGACCCAGCCACGTTTCATCTTCAATGCTTTTGCTGATGGAAGGAGGTTTTCACTCAAAATCTCACGATACATGGCCCGATTCATTCTTTCCTTTACACGGATCAGTCGTCCTGGTCCCTTTGCAGAAAAACAGCCCCAACGCATGATGTTTCCACCCCCATGCTTCACAGTAGGTATGGTGTTCTTTGGATGCAATTCAGCATTCTTTGTCCTCCAAACATGACGAGTTGAGTTTTTACCAAAAAGTTATATTTTGGTTTCATCTGACCATATGACATTCTCCCAATCTTCTTCTGGATCATCCAAATGCTCTCTAGCAAACTTCAGACGGGCCTGGACATGTACTGGCTTAAGCAGGGGGACACGTCTGGCACTGCAGGATTTGAGTCCCTGGCGGCGTAGTGTGTTACTGATGGTAGGCTTTGTTACTTTGGTCCCAGCTCTCTGCAGGTCATTCACTCGGTCCCCCCGTGTAGTTCTGGGATTTTTGCTCACCGTTCTTGTGATCATTTTGACCCCACGGAGTGAGATCTTGCGTGGAGCCCCAGATTGAGGGAGATTATCAGTGGTCTTGTATGTCTTCCATTTCCTAATAATTGCTCCCACAGTTGATTTCTTCAAACCAAGCTGCTTACCTATTGCAGATTCAGTCTTCCCAGCCTGGTGCAGGTCTACAATTTTGTTTCTGGTGTCCTTTGACAGCTCTTTGGTCTTGGCCATAGTGGAGTTTGGAGTGTGACTGTTTGAGGTTGTGGACAGGTGTCTTTTATACTGATAACAAGTTCAAACAGGTGCCATTAATACAGGTAACGAGTGGAGGACAGAGGAGCCTCTTAAAGAAGAAGTTACAGGTCTGTGAGAGCCAGAAATCTTGCTTGTTTGTAGGTGACCAAATACTTATTTTCCACCATAATTTGCAAATAAATTCATAAAAAATTCTACAATGTGATTTTCTGGATTTTTCCCCCTCATTTTTTTCTGTCATAGTTGAAGTGTACCTATGATTAAAATTACAGGCCTCTCTCATCTTTTTAAGTGGGAGAACTTGCACAATTGGTGGCTGACTAAATACTTTTTTGCCCCACTGTATATATATCCATAAATTGCGGCCCTGAATCTGCAATATAAATAATTATATGTAACTGAGGTTATATGGGTCACATTTGAACAGTTTATGCTAGAGCAGGTTTCTCCAACCATTTACTTCATAAAGACTACTTAAACAGAAAAAAATAACAGTACTGGATACATAATGTGATTGCGTTTTGGTTCTTAAAACCACATGTTGAGCTAAAATCATTCTACTGTGTCCAACCTTGAGAATCTTGCCTTTTCAAGATGAGAGAAAATAAAATGGTTTTACATTTTAACAAATCTGTAGCATGCAGTTACAGGACTAGGCTACTTAAAATGATTTCCCAATTACTTTTAAATGGTCATTTTGAACAACAACCACAGTGAGTAGGCTACATACAGTGCATTCGGAAAGTATTCAGACCCCTTGTCTTTTTCCTCATTTTGTTATGTTACAGCCTCATTCTAAAATAGATTAAATCATTGTTTTCCTCATTAATCTACACACAATACCCCATAATGACAAAGCGAAAACAGGTTTTTAGAAATGTTTACAAATGTATAAAAAAACATACAGTTGAAGTCGGAAGTTTACATACATCTTAGCCAAACACATTTAAACTTAGTTTTTCACAATTCCTGACATTTAATCCTAGTAAAAATTCCCTGTTTTAGGTCAGTTAGGATCACCACTTTATTTTAAGAATGTAAAATGTCAGAATAATAGTAGAGAGAATGATTTATTTAAGCTTTTATTTCTTTCATCACATTCTCAGTGGGTCAGAAGTTTACATCCACTCAATTAGTATTTGGTAGCATTGCCTATAAATAGTTTAACTTGGGTCGAACATTTCAGGAATGCTTCCACAAGCTTCCCACAGTAAATTGGGTGAATTTTGGCCCATTTCTCCTGACAGAGCTGGTGTAACTGAGTCAGGTTTGTAGGCCTCTTGTTCGCACATGCTTTTTCAGTTCTGTCCACAGATTTTCTATAGAATTGAGGTCAGGGCTTTGTGATGGCCACTCCAATACCTTGACTTTGTTGTCCTTAAGCCATTTTCCCACAACTTTGGAAGTTGTCTTGAGATGTTGCTTCAATATATCCACAGAATTTTCCCTTCTTCATGATGCCATGTATTTTGTGAAGTGCACCAGTCCCTCCTGTAGCAAAGCACCCAGACAACATGATGCTGCCACCCCCGTGCTTCACGGTTGGGATGGTGTTCTTCGGCTTGCAAGCCTCCCCCTTTTCCTCAAAACATGGTCATTATGGCCAAACAGTTCTATTTTTGTTTCATCAGACCAGAGGACATTTCTCCAAAAAGTACAATCTTTGTCCCCATTTGCAGTTGCAAACCGTAGTCTGGCTTTTGTATGGTGGTTTTGGAGCGGTGGCTTTGCTGAGCGGCCTTTCAGGTTATGTCGATATAGAACTTGTTTTACTGTGGATATAGATAATGTTGTACCTGTTTCCTCCAGCATCTTCACAAGGTCCTATGCTGTTGTTCTGGGATTGATTTTCACTTTTCTCACCAAAGTACGTTCATCTCTAGAAGACGGAACGTGTCTCCTTCCTGAGCGGTATGACGGCTGCGTGGTCCCATGGTGCTTATACTTGCCTACTATTGTTTGTACAGATGAACGTGGTACCTTCAGGTGTTTGGAAATTGCTTCCAATGACAAACCAGACATGTGGAGGTCTACAAATCTTTTTCTGAGGTGTGTGCCTTTCCAGAATTGTGCCTTTCCTGATTTCTTCTGATTTTCCCATGATGCCAAGCAAAGAGGCACTGAGTTTGAAGATAGGCCTTGAAATACATCCACAGGTACAAATTATGTAAATTAGCCTATCAAAAGCTTCTAAAGCCACTACATCATTCTGGAATTGTCCAAGCTGTTTAAAGGCACAGTCAACTTAGTGGTTGTAAACTTCTGACCCACTGGAATTGTGGAAATAATCTGTCTGTAAACTATTTTTGGAAGAATGACACAAAGTAGATTTCCTAACCAACTTGCCAAAACTATAGTTTGTTAACAAGAAATTTGTGGAGTGGTTGAAAAAACAAGTTTTAATGACTCCAACCTAAGTGTATGTAAACTTCCGACTTCAACTGTACATACCTTATTTACATAAGTATTCAGAGCCTTTGCTATGAGACTCGAAATTGAGCTCAGGTGCATCTTATTTCCATTGATCATCTTTGAGATGTTTCTACAACTTGACTGGAGTCCAACTGTGGTAAATTGGAAAGGCACACACCTGTCTTTATAAGGTCCCACAGTGTATAGTGAATGTCAGAGAAAAAGAAACAAGCCATGAGGTCAAAAGAATTGTTCGTAGAGCTCCGAGACAGGATTGTGTCGAGGCGCAGATCTGGGGAAGGGTACCAAAACATGTCTGCAGCATTGAAGGTCCCCAAGAACACGATGGCCTTCATCATTTTCAATGGAAGATGTTTGGAACCACAAAGACTCTTCCTAGAGCTGTCCACCCTGACAAACTGAGCAATCGGGGAGGTGACCAAGAAACCGATGGTCACTCTGACAGAGCTCCAGAGTTCCTCTGTGGAGATATGATAATCTTCCAGAAGGACAACCATCTCTGCAGCACTCCATCAATCAGGCCTTTATGGTAGAATGGCTTGGTGGAAGCCACTCAGTAAAAGGCACATGATGGCCCACCTGGAGTTTGCCAAAAGGCACCTAAAGACTCTCAGACCATGAGAAACAAGATTCTCTGGTCTGATGAAACCAAGATTGAACTCTTTGGCCTGAATGTCAAGCGTCACGTCTGGAGGAAACCTGGCACCATCTCTACGGTGAAGCATGGTGGTGGCAGCATCATGTTGTGGGGTTGTTTTTCAGGGGCAGGGACTGGGAGACTAGTCAGGATTGAGGGAAAGATAAACGGAGCAAAGTACAGAGATATCCTTGATGAAAACCTGCTCCAGAGCCCTCAGGACCTCAGACTGGGGCGAAGGTTCACCTTCCAACAGGACAACGACCCTAAGCACACAGCCAAGACAACGCAGGATTGGTTTTGGGGCAAGTCTCTGAATGTCTTTGAGTGGCCCAGCCAGAGCCTGGACTTGAACCCGATTAAACATCTCTGGAGAGACCTGAAAATAGCTGTGCAGCGACGCTCCCCATCCATCCTGACAGAGCTTGAGAGGATCTACAAAAAAAGAATGGGAGAAACTCCCCAAATACAGGTGTGCCAAGCTTGTAGCATCATACCCAAGAAGACTTGAGGCTGTAATCACTGCTAAATGTGCTTCAACAAAGTACTGAGTAAAGGGTAAATGCTTATGTAAATGTGATATTTCTGTTCGCAAAAAAAAACTGTTTTTTCTTTGTCATTATGGGGTATTGTGTGTAGATTGATGAGGGGGAAAACATTTATTTAATCCATTTTATTCTAATGTAACAATATTTGGAAAAAGTCAAGGGGTCTGAATACTTTCTGAAGGAACTGTATTTTTACAAGAAATTGTGAAGAAACAGAATATTAATGAAGTATGAGGAATAACAAAAGTGTTTTCTCAGCAAAAACATGAATTGACCGTTCCACTTTTCCTCCAACATGGACTTTATTTGGCACCGGTGTTTGAAGCACTGTCACCATGAAAATGTTTAAAATGAACTTGTCTAAGCAGCATAAATATTTGATGCAAAGAGGGTATAAATTGCTGATTTTGTCAATATGACTTACCAAGCCAAGCAGAGCTGTTTGTTTTATCAAGATACTAATCATACATACACAGCCAGGATACATTGTAATCGCAAAGCGGCCACAGTGTGCTCGCATATGGGGCTCACCCAAGAATGTTACATTTGTAACTGAATGAAAACATTTGAACAATGTTATTTAACCGATTGATGATGAGAAAATAGATGGTAAAATGCAGAATGGTGTTAAATGCCTGCAAACAGGAAAATTATTTTACAGTTTCAAATATTAGGCCTACTGATTATTTCTCAATTGCGAGCTACTCATTGCAACCTTTGGTAGGCTGATGAAATACTCAGAGTCAGAGGCTGTTATACAGCGAAGCTAAGACATGCCTGGGCCGTGCACATCATGGTTCTTATAGGCAAAGTGAAATTATACAGGTTAACTGGTTAGGTTTGTACATGTGTGAGTCATGCCTGTTCCATGGGACAGCTGCATATGGAGAGCTGTTATGCTTACTAGGGTCAGGTTCTGCATCGTAAACACTCAAACACACACGCACCCTCACCTCTGTTGTGCTATGGTTGAGAAAGACCAGTCATTGTATTAAAGCTAGCTGACTTCACTGTCCTGACTTCTCCTCTCATCTCCTCCTCTTCCTCTCTCTCTCTCTCTCTCTCTCTCCTCTCTTCTCCTCTCATCTCTTCATCTCTTCCTCTCCCTCTCTCTCTCCTCTCTTTCTCCTCTCATATGCTCCTCTCCCTATCGATCTTCTCCTTTTCCTCTCCTCTCATCTCCTCATCTCCCCCTCTCTCCTCTCTCTCCTCTCATATCCTCCTCTCCCTATCGCTCTTCTCCTTTCATCTCCTCTCCCTCTCATCTCCTCCTCTCCCTCTCTCCTATCTTTCTCCTTTCCCTCTCATCTCATCTGTGTGTTTCTCTCCACAGTAGTGCTGCTGCAGCAGTGCTGTTCTAATCAGAACCATGTAATACAGGGGTTCCCAAACTTTTTTGGCCAGTGACGCCATTTTAATATCTGAACATTCTCACGACCCCAACCATGTGAATTTTTTTTTTTTAATTAACAGCCAAATGGTGCTATGGCAGTCAATTTCAAAACTTTCTAACAGTATTTCTGATTGTATTCTTAACTCCCCATCATGTATTTTTAATGTGAGGCTATGACAGTCAACTGCAGATTAGTCTGGGATCATTTCTCTAATTTCATCTCCACTAATGAGATGGGTGTGGCTTGATGCATGTCCTATCAGAGCTTCTCAAAGTCAGTGTGCGTGGTCGACAGTGCACACCTCATCTCTTCTTTCACATTCAACTTGGACTGATATTTGTTTTTAATGCAGACGAGAGCACTGAATCAGTGTACCATGAGTTGTAATGCTCGGAGGGAGATGGCAGGGTATTCCCTTTGAGTCAGGAACCAAAACTCCTCCATAGTGACCCGTGAATGCGTTTTGATGATTCGGTCACTCATCTGTATAATTGTTGTTGTATGTCCCCTGTATGCTTGCGTTCAGTTCTCTCAGTTTCCTAAATATGTATGTTACATCGGCAAGGAGACACATTTTATTTTCAAAGTCAACAGAGTCTGTTTTTTACATCCATTACGAATGACAACAGTTCCTCTCTCAATGCACAAAATATTTCCAACACTCCCACTCGATAACCACCAGGCTTCAGTGTGAAATAGAACATTGTCATGCTCTTATTCCACATAGTTTTTTTAACAGGTGTACGCAATGTATATAGTTTCCAATTGAAGTTACCTGCTGCGTATCTCTGAGTTTTGCTCCCAGCTCTTTTGGCACCAGTTGCTTTCGGTGTATCCATTATAGCTTAGTGGGTGTATAATACAATGCATCCATATGGCATTCATAACTAGAGTGCAGAGGCCTGCCCGCCGTCCCATGATAGATAGAGCCCCATCTGTGCAAAATCCCACCATTCGATCCCATGGAATCTGTTTTTCGTCAATAAAGCCACACAGCTCAGTGAACATGGGGAATCGTGAGACAGAATGATTTGTCCTTGTGAGTATCATCCCCCAACAAGTAGCGAACAAAAGTCTATGCATGGGCATCTCGGCCCTCACAGCTAACATCCATTTGGAGAGCATACGATGGGGAGTTTTTGAGTCGTTCAGTCAGTTTCCCCTGGATTGCTAGTTATAGCATCAATTCTTGGTTTCACAGTGTTATCTGACAGAGGTGTTGATGTGAGCATCCCCACACATCAAAGTCTCGGCAATAGTGTGTGGTTTGATAGCGTTGCAGGCCTCACCATTCACCGTGGGAATGTGGTCTTTTCCCACAATCCCACGGTGCTCTCTAGTTGAATTTTTACTTTGATATTTTAAGAATTTTCAATAAGATTAACCACATTACAATGTTTTTGAGAGACCAATATGATATTATACTAGAATTGTTATTATATATATTTTTTTTACCAGGATTTAGAGAATTCCCCATTTTCATGTCAGCCAGTCGCGACCCCTAGTTTGGCAACCGCTGATGTTATGGCTTCAAATCTGCACAAAATCATATTTACACAAACACACACAAACAGACAGAAACACGTACACCCCATTCATTCACACATACATCTCTCTCGCTACCTCTCTCTTTCACTCTCACACACATGCACGCATACACACACATACCACACACGTTCTTGCAGAATTACAGTATCTCACCCATGTGACTTTTCCGAAACTCCACAAACCTTGGATCTGATTGGTTGACAAATAGCCTCAGCTTATCAAAGTCTCAGAACTAGTTTTGGGCTTTATTCTAACACCCACTTCTTTTTGATGTGTTTTGGGAAGGAAAAGTAGTTGTTTTCCTGGCACTCTCTCTTACGTGACATCCCTCCATCCCTCTCTCATACCATCCCTCTTTCCCTGTGCTTTCAGACAGGAGTGAAGAGACTTTTCCTGAAATACATAGAGGCCAATGCCAGGTTAGAGTTGAATATTTCAAAGGCTGCCTATCTCTATTTTATCATTTTGCAGGGGAGAGGAGGGTGGGTTAATGGTGTGAGATCTCAGGCTATGGAGGTGGAATGTACTTTCTCAGAGTAGCATGAAGTTGTTCCTTGAAACTGATTTAAGGTCAGTGTTGGGTTTGTCTTCCTAATGGTTAAAGGCTCAGTGCAGTCTACGGCTTGATTTTCCTGTGTTTTATATATACAGTACCAGTCAAATGTTTGGACACTCATTCAAGGGTTTTTACTATTTTCAAGTGAAGACATCAACACTATGAAATAAGACATGGAATCATGTAGTAACCAAAAAAGTGTTAAACAAATCAAAATATATTTTAGATTTTAGATTCTTCAAAGTAGCCACCCTTTGCCTTGATGAGAGCTTTGCACACTCTTGGCATTCTCTCAACCAGCTTCACCTCGAATGCTTTTCCAACTGTCTTGAAGGAGTTACCACATATGCTGAGCACTTGTTAGCTGCTTTTCCTTCACTCTGTGGTCCAACTCATCCCAAACCATCTCAATTGGGTTGAGTTCGGGTGATTGAAATTGGCCGTAAATAAGAATTTGTTCTGAACTGACTTGCCTAGTTAAATAAAGGTAAAATAAAAAAGTAAAATAAAAAATTGTGGAGGCCAGGTCATCTGATGCAGCACTCCATCACTCTCCTTCTTGGTCAAATAGCCCATAAACAGCCTGGATGTGTGTTGGGTCATTGTCCTGTAGTAACCAAAAAAGTGTTATACAAACCAAAATGTATTTTATATTTGACATCCTTCAAAGGGCTACCACACACAGGGATATCGCAGAACACCCTGTGGCTATTTTGAAGAATCTAAAATATAAAAAAATATTTTGATTTGTTAAACACTTTTTTGGTTACTACATGATTCCATATGTGTTATTTCATAGTTTGATGTCTTCACTGTTATTCTGCAATGTAGAAAATAGTAAAAATGTAGAAAATAGCAAAAATAAAGAAAAACCCTTGAATGAGTAGGTGTGTCCAAACGCTTGACTGGTACTGTATAAATATACTATATCCACACTATGAGGATGGATTAAAATAATGTGACATTTTGAAAATGATGTTAATGCCCTTTTAATGTAAGAGCTGTTTGAAAAGACCACCTGAAATGTCAGCCTGTTTTGGTGGGGTGGAGAATTGGCCTGCCTGGTGACATCACCAGGATGGGAAATTAGTTAAAAGAGCGATAATAAAGAGAGTTCCAAACCTCTTTGTCAATAACAGCACATTTTCAGTTTTCCCCTCTCTACTCAAACCCCTCCCAGACAGTCCTAGAAAAATGCTTGCTTGAGAAATTGCTCTGCTAAGCTTTCTTTGTATTCATTTTTTAAATGTTTTTAATTGAAAATCACAGTAAGGTACTTAATTGTTACCTAGTAATGATTCGATATTTAGCTAAAAACGTCTGCATTGGACCTTTAAGATATGGTTTCGGGAAGGGCAACTTCTATCTGGAGTGTACTCTCATCATCCCACTCTATGCTAGGATGGTTACTATGGAAATCGTCTCTCTTAACAACCATTAATACATTCTAAGATAGCTAGCAGGAGATTTCAAAGAAGGCTCACGAGATTACTCAGGAAAGTGACTGTGTAACTGGAATGGATACATATGTTGAGGGGACCGGATGACACCTACGTCACCTTAGAGGACCTGACACCTACCTTGACAACGTCACCTGGCTCAAAGGGACCTCAGTAACTAGTGTAGGGATGCTGCATCTCCATTAAGTTCATTAATATCCACATCTGATAACATTCTAACATGATGTCATCATCATTCTGCTACATAGTTAAATAGTAAATTACAACTGCGGGCTAGTTGTGTTAAGTAAATGTATGGTTCTTACTGTTCAGTTCTCTGAATGTGTGATTTCCCTCCCTGACTTTCCTAGACTCTGTACCCCATGGGTCTGTGCAGGCCCTGTTTTTAAAGGTGTTTGTGTTGGTTAGTGAGTATGTGCTTGTGTGTTTTGAGAGTGCACAGTGTGTGTGTGTGTGTGTGTGTGTGTGTGTGTGTGTGTGTGTGTGTGTGTGTGTGTGTGTGTGTGTGTGTGTGTGTGTGTGTGTGTGTGTGTGTGTGTGTGTGTGTGTGTGTGCGCGTGTGTGCGTGTGTGCGTGTGTGTGTGTGTGTGTGTGTGTGTGGGTGTGTGTGGGTGTGTGTGTGTGTGTGTACTGCACGTCTCAGTGTGCAGGCTGCTCTCTCCCTCTCCCTGGGACAGGTCCTCTGGTTCCCATGGTATCAGATGACGGTCGGTTTATAGAGCTGTCGTCCAGGGTAGAGGGCGGGGGCAGTGTGTGTGCGTGTGTGTGCGTGTGTGTGTGTGTGTGTGTGTGTGTGTGTGTGTGTGTGTGTGTGCGTGCGTGCGTGCGTGCTTGTGTGCGTGCGTCACCCAAAGTACACATTGCTTGTTTATTAGCTGAGGTCTGTCTAAACATTTGATCTGTCACAAATAAATCATTACTGCCCTTTAAAATGGCCGCCGTGCCTTGAGACAATATGTTTGTGTCTAGTAGGAGGGCAGTGGATTGGTACCATGTTAAGCATTAGTTAACAGTGTGCAGTATGGGGGTGATTAGGCCTTACAAAAGACTTACATTAGATGCTACTAGTTCAATAGTTCCGTTCACAATAGACCCACTTTTCTGTCCATTATACTGTAGCAGCAAAATAACAGGCACAATCACCTGTACAGAACATGATGTACATGATGTGTAGATGATGATTGGCCAGACAGTGTGTGTTTGTGCGTGTGGACGCCTGGTTGTCCAACACCAAACCAGAAAGCGTGGCCCTGTGTGCGAGTGAAGAGAGAGAGTGTGTGTATGTGTGTGTGCCCCAGTTTTGCTTTTGTTGCCCATGTTTCATAAAACACACACCTAGATGGAAGGTTGTTGTTTGATCAGTTTAGATGACCACGTTTATATTATAAATAGTAATTTGAATTTATTTCAACTTGTTCATGTTTTTCACCTAGAACTCAGATCTTGGGCAAAGTACTCGTCACGCGAGCCTAGCTCACTGATGCACAGTTGCTAACAAGCGTAAACTTCTGAGCTAATTTGACGACCCGATTCAGTCCTAAGAACAAAAAGTCATGGGTATGTCCCAAACGGCACTATACTCCCTAATGCACCCTATGGGCCCTAGTGAAAATCAGAACACTTTAGGGAGCAGGGTGCCATTTGGGACACAGACCATAATAATAACAGTCTAACTGCTTTACAAGGTTGTGATGTTTACATGTAAACTAATTAGGACCTTTTATTCATATATTCATATTTTGACAGAGTGACCTTAAGGGCCTGTTGACCTTTACATGACAGAGCTAGGCCTGCTGAATCACTTTGCCTCATACATACGGGTGAGCACACACACACACTTGACACTCTGGCCGATGATTTGTTTACCTCTGCATAACATGAAAACAGCCTAACCAGCTCTGCTGGCAACAATTTCATTACGCTTTTTTGCAGACATTTACTGACACCAGCCATATTCAACGGATGTTGTACACACATCACGTAACGTCTGCTAACGTTAGCTAGTTAAACAACAATGAACAAAGTGACAACACTGCCTAACATTAGACTCTAACTAGAAAAGCAAACAGCTCTGGAAAACGAATAATAACGTCCGCTAGGGAGCCAGCCAGCTAACGTTAGCTAGCTAGCTAACAGTACACTTTAGCTCAATGTACCTAGCTAGGTAAACAACGTTTAAGATCACACACGTCACGTAACGTTAGCTAACGAGCCAGCCAGATAACGTTAGCTAGTTAAATAACAATTAACAAAGTGGTAACAATGCCACAGTGCTGGGAGCTAACCAGCACTGCTAACATTAGGCTCTAATTAGAAAAGCAAACGGCCCCGGGAAACAAATAATAACGTCAGCTAGGGAGCCAGCCACCTAACGTTAGATAGCTAGCTAACAGTACACTTTAGCTTGAAATGAAACCACTTTCTGTAAAATTAGATATGTGTAATATCGGAAACTGTAGCTAGCTAACGCCAGTTTTACTTACCTGTATACATCAACATGCATCATGGACGCGTCTCCCTGTCAGAAATGCCATACCACTGTTGCCCTTAGTTTGAAGATGTAACCCGGAGACAGGTGTTTTCTCCATCTCTTTAGCTATCATACTCTAATTCCACTGATTTCAAAACTTGATCCTCCAGAAAATGGAGAGCAACACTAATGCAGCTCCACTACATAATAAAAAAATGTAAGCCGCATTCGACAGGATTACCAACACAGACTGAGGAGTTCAAATAGGCAGACGCCTTCAATATGGCAGACCAATCCGAACTCCTCTCTCAGCATGTCCAGTCCACTCATTATCTCAGCCAATCATGGCTAGGGGGAAGGTTGCTAACTTTTTCTGTGGCTTAACCAACAAGGCTCGTAATTTACATTTTTTATTCGTATTTACAGATGGCATACAAGTTTGCTATTAAGGCACATGTTCACATGTTCGAAAAGGCATTTCTGCCCAAAAATACATTTAGATTTGTTTTTTTAAATGTACGTTCAAGCGGCTCTCCTGTGAAGTCGTAACTTGCGGCATATGCCTAGTTTCCTGAATCGGGTCACATATTATCCTTTTGCTCATTTGATGACTTTGCGGGGGTCATAGTGGGACTTATTGTAGTTGTTCCTGTCCTTAGTGTAGCCTCAGGGTTGTCTGCGATAGACCTATGTGCGGCAGCCCTATCCTTAAGGTTAGTGCCAACCTCAGTGTCCAGGGCTTCTGATTGGGGAAGCGCGGAACCTTGCATTTCCTAGTGAAGCCACTGACGGAGGTGGTTATCTTGTTGATGTTATCATCTGAGTCCTGAAACATATTCCAATCAGCGCTATTTAAGCAGTCCTGTAGAATAATCTCTGATTCTGGTGACCATTTCTCACCGGATTGAGTCACGGGTAATTCCTGTTTGAGCTTCTGCTTGTAAACAGGAAGCAGGAGTATGGAGTCATGATCTGATTTGCCTAATGGCGGACGAGGGAGAGCCTTGTATGCTTGCTTGTGGATAGAATAACAGTGGTCCAGAACTATATCAATCCTAATGGCGAGGGAGACGTGTTGATGGAAGTTGGGCATCATGTCCTAGTGACGTGGAATTAAAACTGCTGGCAACCAGAAAAGCAGCCTCTGGACGTTTTCCTGCTTGGTTATCGCCTCGTATAGTTCGTTAAGTGTCAGCTTGTTATTGTTCTTGTCCTGAGGTGGAATGTTTACAACAGTCACAAAAATAGCTGAAAACTCCCTCGGGAGGCAGAAGGGTCATCATTTGACTATCAGGTATTCCAAGATGGGTGAACAATGGGTTGACACTTCCACCATGCTCCTGTCAGCGCGCCAGTCGTTGTTGATGAAGAGGCAAACCCCTCCCCCCGACTTTACTGCCCTATCCACACAGTGAATGGAGAATCCATGGAGTTGGATAGCCATTGGTGGTATCTTGTCAGAGAGCCATGTTTCAGAAAAGCAGAGAATATTGCAGTTTGGAGTGTCCCCTTGGTAGCAAATCCACGATCAGAGGTCATCCATCTTGCACACTGACACACACATGCACACTGACACACACATACGGGTAAGCACGCACATACACGCTATCACACACAACCAAGCACACTTATCCTTTGTTAGATTCTGTCACATGGAACTCGTGTCTGCTTAGTTAGTGGTCCGTCTGTGAGCAAAATGCCTGGCAGTTTGAAAGGAACTATGATACACAGAAAATCAAAGCAAATCAGATGTAATAGTCACATGCGCCGAAAAGGGGTAGACCTTAACGTGAAATACTTAGTTACAAGTCCTTAACCAACAATGCTGTTCAAGAAATAGTTAAGACAATATTTATTTTGTATATAACGAGGCTATATACAGGGAGTACCGGTACTGAGTCAATGTGCGGGGGTGCAGGTTAGTCACATGTAGGTGGGGGTAAAGTGACGATGCATAGATAATAAACAGCGAGTAGCTCACAAGGGTGTTCCTTTTGTCCAGGTGGGAAAGGGCATTGTGGAGTGCGATTGAGATTGCGTGGATCTGTTGGGGCGGTATGTGAATTGGAGTGGGTCTAGGGTTCCTGGGATGATGGTGTCACTCTAACTGAAACAGTGTCAACAACATGTTGTAACGTTGTATTGAAGTGAATTTGATTTCTCCAGCCTCTCTCTCTCAATTCAATTCAATTCAATTCAAGGGGCTTTATTGGCATTGGAAAGCAAGTGAGGTAGATAATATACAAAAGTGAAATAAACAATAAAAATTAACAGTAAACATTACACATACAGAAGTTTCAAAACAATAAAGACATTACAAATATCATATATATATAACAGTGTTATAACAATGTACAAATGGTTAAAGTACATAAGGGAAAATAAATAAGCATAAATATGGGTTGTATTTACAATGGTGTTTGTTCTTCACTGGTTGCCCTTTTCTTGTGGCAACATGTCACAAATCTTGCTGCTGTAATGGCACACTGTGGTATATCACCCAGTAGATATGGGAGTTTATCAAAATTGGATTTGTTTTCGAATTCTTTGTGGATCTGTGTAATCTGAGGGAAATATGTCTCTCTAATATGGTCATACATTTGGCAGGAGGTTAGGAAGTGCAGCTCAGTTTCCACCTCATTTTGTGGGCAGTGTGCACATAGCCTGTCTTTTCTTGAGAGCCATGTCTGCCTACGGCGGCCTTTCTCAATAGCAAGGCTATGCTCACAGAGTCTGTACATAGTCAAAGCTTTCCTTAAGTTTGGGTCAGTCACAGTGGTCAGGTATTCTGCCACTGTGTACTCTCTGTTTAGGGCCAAATAGCATTCTAGTTTGCTCTGTTTTTTTGTTAATTCTTTCCAATGTGTCAAGTAATTATCTTTTAGTTTTCTCATGATTTGGTTGGGTCTAATTGTGTTGCTGTCCTGGGGCTTTGTGGGGTCTGTTTGTGAACAGAGCCCCAGGACCAGCTTGCTTAGGGGACTCTTCTCCAGGTTAATTTCTCTGTAGGTGATGGCTTTGTTATGGAAGGTTTGGGAATCGCTTCCTTTTAGGTGGTTGTAGAATTTAACGGCTCTTTTCTGGATTTTGATAATTAGTGGGTATCGGCCTAATTCTGCTCTGCATGCATTATTTGGTGTTCTACGTTGTACACTCTCTCTTTCTCTCTCTCTCTCTCTCTCTCTCTCTCTCTCTCTCTCTCTCTCTCTCTCTCTCTCTTTCTCTCTCTCTCTGTCTCTCTTTCTCTCTCTCTCTCTCTCTCTCTCTCTTTCTCTCTCTCTCTCTCTCCCTCTCTTTCTCTCCCTCTCTCTCTTTCTCTCCCTCTCTTTCTCTCCCTCTCTCTCTTTCTCAATTCAATTCAATTTGCTTTATTGGCATGACGTAACAATGTACATATTGCCAAAGCTTATTTTGGATATTTACAATATACAAAATATTGTCAACGGGACAACAGTAACAACAATAACCAAGGGTCAAAATAACCATACATTCAACAATAACAATAAGCATACAGTAGAGGACATGTGCAGGTTGATTGGTCTGTCAGACACTGTCCCTCATCTTATGGCAGGCAGCAATGTAGTGCGCTGCCAACCCACAGCTCTCTGCGTCCTCCCCCAACAGGACGGGTAGCCTATCCTCATCAGAGAGGTCTTTGAATCCTTGAAGGGTTTCAAATTTGGGAAAATGACACTCTAATTGTTTTACTCTCTCTGTGTCTGTCTGTCTCTCTCTCTTTCTCTCTCTCTCTGTCTCTCTCTCTCTCTTTCTCTCTGTCTGTCTCTCTCTCTGTCTCTGTCTCTGCCTCTGTCTCTGTCTCTCTCTCTCTCTCTCTCTCTCTCTCTCTCTCTCTCCGTCTCTCTCTCTGTCTCTCTCTCTGTCTCTGCCTCTGTCTCTGTCTCTCTCTCTCTCTCTCTCTCTCTCTCTCCGTCTCTCTCTGTCTCTCTCTCTGTCTCTCTCTCTCTCTTCATCTCTCTCTCTCTCTCCTTGTCTCTCTCTGTGTCTCTCTCTCCCTCTGTCTCTCTGTCTCTCTCTCTCTTTGTCCCTCTCTCTGTCTCTCTCTCTCTCTCTCTCTCTCTTCGTCTCTCTCTCTGTCTCTCTCAAATTCAAATTCAAATTCAAGCTGCTTTATTGGCATGAAAAACATTGTGTCAATATTGCCAAAGCACCAATGTATACAATATACATTGTAACAAAATTATAAATGATAGCAAATAATAATATAAAATGGTAGTAAATAATAATACAAAATTAAATACAAAAATAATAACAATAAAATGGTAACAGTCAATAGTAGAAATGTAATAAATATAAAATCAAATTATGGAAAATGAAACTATAACTAACTTATAACTAAATAACGGTCATCTTCTTCTTTATATCAGTACTACAACTACAATCATCATTACTACGACTACTACTACCATCACTAAACTGTTATCACTACCATTACCACCCATATTTGGAATGATAAACATGAATAATTATAGTAATAACAATAATAGTAATAATAAGTAAGTTACTGTTTACTATGCAGATGTTATTATTCAGTGTCCCTCAGGCTATTGCAGGAAAATACATATTTGGCTGCAAGAGGAGCCATTGCTCCTTCGCCCATGAGTATTCTTAGTTTTTCCTCTGGGTTCAATTTGTAAAAATGTGGAATATATGTAGTCATTTCTGTGAATAATGAATCTCTTTGTGAGGAATATTTATCACAGTAAAGGAGAAAGTGCATCTCTGTCTCTACCTCCCCTGTCATGCAGTGACCACATACACGCTCCTCTTTGGGTAGAAATGTCTTTTTATGTCTGCCGGTTTCTATTGCCAATCGGTGGTCACTCAGCCTGTACTTGGTAAGGATCTGTCTCTGCTTCGTATCTCTGACAGAGTAGAGATAATCAGCCAATTCATATTCTCTGTTTAGGGTCAGATAGCAATTTAGTCGGCTTTGGGATTTTGTTTCGTTTTTCCAGTATTGTAAATATGATTCCTTTGATTGGTTCATGATTTTGCTTATTGGAATTCTTTCTTTTGAAGCAGTGCTGGTGTCAGCTTGGTTGGTGAGGTCCAACACCAGCTGACTGAGAGGGCTCGTTTCTGGGCTCAGCTCTTGGGTTTGAAGTGCTTTAAATTGCAGACTCGAATTTGGACTTGAATTTAGATGTAGCCAAAATTTTAATGATCTTTTCTGTATTTTCATTATTACTGGAAAGCGGCCCAATTCTGCCCTACATGCATTAGTTGGTGTCACGTATTATCAAGGTGGGTGGAATCAGGCGCAGAGAGCAGGTTTCAGTGATTCCACAGTTTATTCTCCGGCGCACAAAAACACGGTCAACCCAACATACAGGGTGAAATAATCCAACACAGTATCAAAAACACGGTCAACCCAACATACAGGGTGAAATAATCCAACACAGTATCAAAAACACGGTCAACCCAACA
This sequence comes from Oncorhynchus mykiss, assembly GCF_013265735.2. Lineage (NCBI taxonomy): Eukaryota > Metazoa > Chordata > Actinopteri > Salmoniformes > Salmonidae > Oncorhynchus > Oncorhynchus mykiss. The sequence goes on along the minus strand of NC_048582.1, from coordinate 54,095,467 downwards.
TACAGGGTGAAATAATCCAACACAGTATCAAAAACACGGTCAACCCAACATACAGGGTGAAATAATCCAACACAGTATCAAAAACACGGTCAACCCAACATACAGGGTGAAATAATCCAACACAGTATCAAAAACACGGTCAATCCAACATACAGGGTGAAATAATCCAACACAGTATCAAAAACACGGTCAACCCAACATACAGGGTGAAATAATCCAACACAGTATCAAAAACACGGTCAACCCAACATACAGGGTGAAATAATCCAACACAGTATCAAAAACACGGTCAACCCAACATACAGGGTGAAATAATCCAACACAGTATCAAAAACACGGTCAACCCAACATACAGGGTGAAATAATCCAACACAGTATCAAAAACACGGTCAACCCAACATACAGGGTGAAATAATCCAACACAGTATCAAAAACACGGTCAACCCAACATACAGGGTGAAATAATCCAACACAGTATCAAAAACACGGTCAACCCAACATACAGGGTGAAATAATCCAACACAGTATCAAAAACACGGTCAACCCAACATACAGGGTGAAATAATCCAACACAGTATCAAAAACACGGTCAATCCAACATACAGGGTGAAATAATCCAACACAGTATCAAAAACACGGTCAACCCAACATACAGGGTGAAATAATCCAACACAGTATCAAAAACACGGTCAACCCAACATACAGGGTGAAATAATCCAACACAGTATCAAAAACACGGTCAACCCAACATACAGGGTGAAATAATCCAACACAGTAACAAAAACACGGTCAACCCAACATACAGGGTGAAATAATCCAACACAGTATCAAAAACACGGTCAACCCAACATACAGGGTGAAATAATCCAACACAGTATCAAAAACACAGTCAACCCAACATACAGGGTGAAATAATCCAACACAGTATCAAAAACACGGTCAACACAACATACAGGGTGAAATAATCCAACACAGGATCAAAAACATGG
>NC_048582.1:54084478-54089478 GCF_013265735.2 Oncorhynchus mykiss | reverse complement strand
GGCATCGCTTCCTTTTAGGTGGTCGTAGAGTTTAACAGCTGTCAACACAACAAGTCTTTTAGGGTTGGAGGGTTTATATTTTGTCCTGTAGCTCATCCAATGTAATTGGAGAATCCAGTGGGTTCTGGTAGTCTTTAATAGCTAATTCTAAGTTTAGTAAATTATCATGTATACATTTTCGTTATTGGTTCTTTGTTATATGGCCGAAAAGGTTGGAAAAGTGGTTTATCTATACATCTCCATTTTGGATAGGTGGCTCTTCGTGTTGTTGTTGTTTAGTGTGTTCAAATTTTCACAGAAGTGATTTGATTCTATGGATTCTTTAATCACATTGATCTGTTTTCTGATGTGCTAGTTTCTTCTTTTTTCTTAGTGTATATCTTTATTGTTTGAGTGTTTCAACGTGGTTTTCTGAGTCTAGGTATTTTTGGTTGGAATGTTTTTTCAATTTCTTTCTTAGATTTTATCTAGTCTTCATCAAAACATTTCTCATTGTTGTTAGTTTTGTTATGTTTTCTATCAGAATTTTATTTGTTAGCTTATAGGTCATATATATTGTTCAAAATTCCTAGGAGGGATTGGATTTGTTGTTTGCCAATCGTTTTTTGGTAGGTTTTACGCTACCCTCCTTCCATCAATAGCATTTTTTAATAGTATGCAGTTTCGGCTTTGATGCCTCATGGTTGACTGTCGTTCTACTTCCCCTCTCCTCCTCTCCCTCTCAGTGAGTTTCACTATGGTTGACTGTTGTTCTGCTACCCCTCTCCTCCTCTCCCTCTCAGTGAGTTTCACTATGGTTGACTGTTGTTCTGCTACCCCTCTCCTCCTCTCCCTCTCAGTGAGTTTCAGTATGGTTGACTGTTGTTCTGCTACCCCTCTCCTCCTCTCCCTCTCAGTGAGTTTCACTATGGTTGACTGTTGTTCTACTTCCCCTCTCCTCCTCGCCCTCTCAGTGAGTTTCAGTATGGTTGACTGTTGTTCTGCTACCCCTCTCCTCCTCTCCCTCTCAGTGAGTTTCAGTATGGTTGACTGTTGTTCTACTTCCCCTCTCCTCCTCTCCCTCTCAGTGAGTTTCAGTATGGTTGACTGTTGTTCTGCTACCCCTCCCCTCCTCTCCCTCTCAGTGAGTTTCAGTATGGTTGACTGTTGTTCTACTTCCCCTCTCCGCCTCTCCCTCTCAGTGAGTTTCAGTATGGTTGACTGTTGTTCTGCTACCCCTCTCCTCCTCTCCCTCTCAGTGAGTTTCAGTATGGTTGACTGTTGTTCTGCTACCCCTCTCCTCCTCTCCCTCTCAGTGAGTTTCAGTATGGTTGACTGTTGTTCTACTACCCCTCTTCTCCTCTCCCTCTCAGTGAGTTTCAGTATGGTTGACTGTTGTTCTGCTACCCCTCTCCTCCTCTCCCTCTCAGTGAGTTTCAGTATGGTTGACTGTTGTTCTGCTACCCCTCCCCTCCTCTCCCTCTCAGTGAGTTTCAGTATGGTTGACTGTTGTTCTACTTCCCCTCTCCTCCTCTCCCTCTCAGTGAGTTTCAGTATGGTTGACTGTTGTTCTGCTACCCCTCCCCTCCTCTCCCTCTCAGTGAGTTTCAGTATGGTTGACTGTTGTTCTACTTCCCCTCTCCTCCTCTCCCTCTCAGTGAGTTTCACTATGGTTGACTGTTGTTCTGCTACCCCTCTCCTCCTCTCCCTCTCAGTGAGTTTCACTATGGTTGACTGTTGTTCTGCTACCCCTCTCCTCCTCTCCCTCTCAGTGAGTTTCAGTATGGTTGACTGTTGTTCTACTTCCCCTCTCCTCCTCTCCCTCTCAGTGAGTTTCACTATGGTTGACTGTTGTTCTGCTACCCCTCTCCTCCTCTCCCTCTCAGTGAGTTTCACTATGGTTGACTGTTGTTCTGCTACCCCTCTCCTCCTCTCCCTCTCAGTGAGTTACAGTATGGTTGACTGTTGTTCTACTTCCCCTCTCCTCTTCTCCCTCTCAGTGAGTTTCACTATGGTTGACTGTTGTTCTGCTACCCCTCTCCTCCTCTCCCTCTCAGTGAGTTTCACTATGGTTGACTGTTGTTCTGCTACCCCTCTCCTCCTCTCCCTCTCAGTGAGTTTCAGTATGGTTGACTGTTGTTCTGCTACCCCTCTCCTCCTCTCCCTCTCAGTGAGTTTCAGTATGGTTGACTGTTGTTCTGCTACCCCTCTCCTCCTCTCCCTCTCAGTGAGTTTCAGTATGGTTGACTGTTGTTCTACTACCCCTCTCCTCCTCTACCTCTCAGTGAGTTTCAGTATGGTTGACTGTTGTTCTGCTACCCCTCTCCTCCTCTCCCTCTCAGTGAGTTTCAGTATGGTTGACTGTTGTTCTGCTACCCCTCTCCTCCTCTCCCTCTCAGTGAGTTTCAGTATGGTTGACTGTTGTTCTGCTACCCCTCTCCTCCTCTCCCTCTCAGTGAGTTTCAGTTGACTGCACTCGCTTCTAAATAAACAACACACTAACTAATTGAATTACAGAGCGTGGCTAATTTGCTGCTACGGTAACAGACAAGTCTTCCTCACCATGCAGGAGCTGCTATTGTGAACTGAGTTGACCGTAGATCTGAAAACACATTTTACTAGATCAGCCACCAATGTAGCTCTGTTGACCATAGATCTAAAACAGATTGACCCACAAAGACAGAGGGCCACTATCCTAATCCTAATTAGCTGACTTGTAAAAAAGTACTCTGCCATGTCACCCTTTTACCTACTACGAAGAGAGATGTCAGCATGAACAGTGTTACCGACCAATAACATGGGCTCTGATTTGGTAGTACATGAGGTAACCATGTAACCATGAGAGGCTTGAAGCAGAAGGAGACCTTAGGCAATTCTAAGAATAGTTCGCCCAACCCCAATACTAACCTGAACAATTAGGGGAGTTAAACTCGAAACTGACCCTAAGTCAGTGGTTAGGGATAACATCTACCTCCTCCCCAGGGAGAGAGACAGTAAGTAAGAAATGAAGTCAACCCCACAACACAGACAGGAAGCCGCGATGTGTTTAGGCCTAGGTGGGTCTGGCATGTCTACTGGGACGCATTAGCACTGTGTGTCCGTGCTTCCTACTATAACACTCATCTCCTCACTGCAGAATTTTATATTTGTTTGGAAATCAACTTTATTTGGGTCAGCTAACACAACAGCGCTGCTTGTAGTGTAGTTATGCTTTCTGGGGGGAGGAGGCTGATGGCCCTCTACCCTCTAGTGGGGAGGAGGGAGATGGCCCTCTACCCTGTAGTGGGGAGGAGGAAGATGGCCCTCTACCCTCTAGTGGGGAGGAGGGACGGTGCACTGAGATGGGCACTGTGGTTTCTCTCTGCAGTAGTAGTAGATGTAGTAATTGATATGGGTTCAAGACATTTTACCTGTGTGTTTGTGAGGGCCGGTAGCATGGTTATTGAGGTGTGTGTAGGTGTGTATGGGAGGGATGCATGTTCTGTCTCTGTGTTGCATTTCATATTGTTAGTGAAAAGCTCTTACTCTGCATATCTTTGAATGTCGCAGTACTATTTCACGGTGTGTGTGTGTGTGTGTGTGTGTGTGTGTGTGTGTGTGTGTGTGTGTTTGTGTATCACTCTCTTTCAATGGCCTCTTTCTCATAATCTCTCTAATCTCTATTGCTCTCTTTATCCCTTCCTTCCTTCCTTCCTTCCTTCCTTCCTTCCTTCCTTCCTTCCTTCCTTCCTTCCTTCCTTCCTTCCTTCCTTCCTTCCTTCATTCCTTCCTTCCTTCCTTCATTCCTTCTTCCTTTATTCCATCCATCCTCCCATCCATCCTTCATTCATTCCTTCCTTACTTCTTCCTCCCTCCTTATCTCTCATTCTCCCCTTCTCAGTATGTCACCTTCCCTTTCTCATTCTCAATGACTCCCTATCCCTCCCTCCCCTCCTCTCTGTCTCCCTCTCTCCGTGTGAGTGTAGTGTGGGCAGCCTGCCAGCTGGCATGTGTGTTTTTTGAATGAATACCTGATGAAGTTGGTGGAGGGAGGCGTGGGAGGAGCCGTGTCTGTGTGTGTGTGTGCTCTGCTCTCTTCTACAGAGCACACCCCTCTCCACCAGGACTCTGTTTGGGATTTTACGCTTCGTTCCGGGTGGAGGGAGAGAGAGAAAGAAAGCTAGAAAGAGAGTGTGAGAGAGAGAGGCACCCTCTAGGGCTTTTTGTAAGAGAGAAGGACAGTGTGAGCTAAGAAGAGAGAGAGGGAGAGTGAGAGGCAGAGAGAGAGTGAGAGAGAGAGAGTGACAGTGAGAGGCAGGCTGGTAGCATGCAGCAGGAGAAGGCTACTCCAGAAGGCTACTCCAGACACACTGGTAAGCCACTTCAGACACTTTGTCCTCACACTGAGCGTCTGTCTGTCTATCTGTCCTGTGTATGCTGTCTGCTGTTTCGTTGTACTGTACTGTACTGTATTATACTGTATTATACTGTACTGAAGTGTCTTGTCTGTCTGTGGTTCCTCTCACAAGGTGTTTCCTCTGTCTTCTGTTCTCTCTCTCCTGTCCTACACCTCTCTCTCGCTCTCTCTCTCTCTCTCTCTCTCTCTCTCTCTCTCTCTCTCTCTCTCTCTCTCTCTCTCTTTCTCTCTCTCTTTCAATCTGTCCGTGTCTGTCTGTCTGTCTCTCTCTCTCTCTCTCTCTCTCTCTCTCTCTCTCTCTCTCTCTCTCTCTCTCTCTCTCTCTCTCTCTCTCTCTACTCTACATGGTGTGTAAGTGAGCAGGGGAAGAGGAGAGGGCATGCCTGCCTGCCCTCACCTTAAAGAGACACACACTGACAGAGAGAGAGAGAGAGAGAGGAAAGGAGAAAGAAAGAGGGCGAGATAGACTAAGGTAGAGGGAGGAGGGAAGGGAGAAGGGGGAGAGGGAGAGAGTTAGAGGTGAAGGGAAAGAGAGAGAATTGAATTGAGAGAGAGAGAGAGGTACTCCTGGTGCAGAGTTGTACTACGCACCACAAGAGCTAGAGAACTCAAACTATATTTAGCT